>NC_142508.1:36820000-36825000 GCF_057876585.1 Rhinolophus sinicus | reverse complement strand
CGGATGCATCAGGCCCTTGCATTACAGAAAAGGAAAACCCCAACCGTCAGGGCTTACACTAGGGAAGCCCAGCCTCTACCTTCTTATCAAGAAGGCCCATCATCACAGCCCCTCCCAGGGCAAGGTTCTGCCAGGCGCAGCCTGAGCGTACACTTGTAAAACATGCACTCCTCCCTGCTTATCAGGCCTGGAAACCACAAGGAATGTTAACCTGGGATCTTTGTGGAGCTGTAAACCTGGTGGAGTCCAGGCAAGCCCCAGGTCCTGTCACTGTGCCCTGTCTGGGCCATCCCCATCACCCCAGGGCATCAGGCCTCCATGGGGGAGCCATGGAGTTGTGAAACTCAGCAACCCTGGCTTGGTCTACATCCTCATAGGGATGCTGTAAGGACTGGATAGAGAGGATAAGAGGCAGGAGCCCCTGTCAGCCTCCAGAGAAGAAGGGAGTGGGGGGAAACAATATTAACATTAACCATAGCATTGGTAGTAACAACATTAATAACAACTGTTTCCTATTTCATCATTCCTTTGTAGTGAGACTGTACATCTTGAGATAGATTGGCCTCTGAGTGACAAGATGGGAGTAGGTTGTGGTGAAAAAGGATAAATTGAGAGATGGATTGAAGGAGGAGACTGGTAACACTGGAGTGACCAGCAGAGGGCGCCCTCACCAGGGCAGGGAAGATTGAGGCAGAAGCACAGACTCAAGAGGATGCACGGACTCCAGCTTCTTCTGGAGGAAACAACCTCCTCATTTGCAAAAAGTTTGGCCCTTCCATCACACGAACCCTGGAATCCAGTCACATCTCAAGCCAGTCAAATTAGGCCCTGAATAAAAAAGGGGGACACAGGAGGCAGAGAGATACACGACAGGAACTCAGATCTGGTGGACAAATCAATAATTACTCTAATCCACAATTTATCCCTCATACTATATTTTTTCTTTGTGGATTTGGGGATTTGGAGTGTAGAGTTTAAAACAGATGCTCCAGAGACAGGAAGATAAGATTCAAATCCTGGTTTCAGCATGAGGTGAGTCTGCTCTCTAGAAAATGGGATCATGAAATATTTCAGTGTGGTGAGTCTATTACAAGTATCAACGTAAGAACATCCAAACTTGTAGAGAGTTTTTATAAAAGTTTATTTGAGCCCAAGCCGATGACAACTGCTAGGAGCAAGTTGTCACATGCTCCTGGCAGCTTTTTCAATGTCTTTTATGCATTTGAATTAAGGAGGGAAAGCAAGAAAGGTTACATGAAGGTGGAAGAAAGCAAAGCAGGGATTGGATTACAGGATAGTGAAGATTATGTGCTTTCTTGAGGGTGATCACGCTTTAAGAGGATCTGAAAAGAGCCACTTCAAAGGGGTTCACCAAGAGGCATAAGAACAATGGGCAGGGCTCACTTAAGTCAAAGACACACCTTTTACTAGAGAAGCTATAGCCTGGGTGTGACTCCCCACCATGACCTGCCCCGTTAGGGATTTATGATCAGATCTCCTGTGAGGTTACTTTCCATCAGCCCCTTTATCATCCACATAAGCTAATGAATGACAACCTTGATCACATACAAAAACTCTACGTACCTCCCCCCATAACACTTTATGTTCTTGATGTCACAATTTACATCTTTTGATTGTGTATCCATCAAAAAATTGTTGTTTTAATACTTTTGTCTGTTAACTTTTATCCTCAAATTAAAAGTGGTAACAATGTTTCAGTCAATGACAGACCACGTATACAACGGTGACACACCACATAGCCTAGGTGTGCGGTGGACAGTACCATCCAGGTTTGTGGACGTGTGCTCTGTGGTGTCCCCACAATGACAAAATTGCCTAATGACACAGTTCTCAGAACCTATTAAGTAGTGCACAACTGTATTTAACATCCTGTCCTTTCAACTTGAAGATTCTTTTAGGCATTTCTTGTAAGGCATTGTGATGAGCGGAGCAAGCAAGTCACAGAAGGACAAGCGCTTTGTGATTCCACTTAAGGGAGTGTTGAAAATACTCAAACTAGGGCCTGGCCCAGTGGCTCAGGCGGTTAGAGCTCCATGCTCCTAAAGCCGACGGCTGCCGGTTTGATTCCCACATGGGCCAGTGGGCTCTCAACCACAAGGTTGCCGGTTCAATTCCTCAAGTCCCACAAGGGATGGTGGGCTCTGCCCCCTGCAACTAAGATTGAACACGGCACCTTGAGCTGAGCTGCCTCCCGGATGGCTCAGTTGGTTGGAGCGCGTCCTCTCAACCACAATGTTGCCGATTTCGACTCCTGCAAGTGATGGTGGGCTGTGCCCCCTGCAGCTAGCAACCGCAACTGGACCTGGAGCTGAGCTGTGCCCTCCACAACTAAGATTGAAAGCACAACAACTTGACTTGGAAAAAAGGTCTGGAAGTACACACTGTGACCCCCATAAAGTGCTGTTCCCCTTCCCCAATAAAATATTTTTTAAAAAAAGAAAGAAAATACTCAAACTCATAGAAGCAGAGAGTAGAGTGGTGGCTGCCAGGGGCTGGAGGGAGGCGAAGTGGGGAGTTGCTCTTCAACACGTATAAAGTTTCAGTTCTGCAAGATGAATAATCCTAAAAACCAGCTGTTTATCACAGTGCCTGTGGCTACCAATACTGTATTGTGCACTTAAAAATGTCATTAAGAGGGTCGGCTGGGTGGCTGTTGGTTACAGCGCAGAGCTCATAACACCAAGGTCACCGGTTTGATTCCCACATGGGCCAGTGAGCTGCGCCCTCGACAACTATAGTGAAAAAAAGTTTAAGAAAGTAGATCTTGTGTTAAGTTTCCTTACAACAAACATACAAGCATACCAAAAACATGAGGCACAGGGAAACTTTGAGAGGTGATGGATATATTTCTTACCTTGATTGTGGTCATGGTTTAAACAGGTGTATCTGCAGGTCCAAACTCATCGAATTGTATACATTAAATATGTACCATTTTGTGTGTCAATTATACTTCAACGATCTGTTTTAAATAGAGATACGTCTATGAACATCGTCACTCTTGCGATGGAAGGGGATCATTACTCTGGATCTCAGCGGCTGGTCATACGGCTCAAGGATCTATTGTAAGTAAAGTATTTAGAACAGAAATTAATTGACACTAAATACTCATTAACATGCCTCAAACAATTAACTGGACATTTCCAGCTAATTACCCAAGTCGCAGAGGACCTTTCGCCTGATTCCCATAGCTGTTCAGTTGAAGAGGACCAGAAATTGAAGGGTCATTACTGCCATCTCGTGGCCAATACCTGAATTGCTGCCTCTGCAGATTCCCACGGAAAGGTGGTTACCGCAGTCAACAACAAAGTCACTCATCCTCTTTTGCGGAGCTGAGGTTCTACTTTGGTTTGCTGGGCATTGGGAGGGAGGTTGTTACAAGGTAGCATTTGAGGAACCTCTGCAAAGAGAGCTAGGGCGAGAGCCAGAGACAGAGAGACAGAATGAGAGAAACTTTCTGGTACTTCCTGAGAAATTGTGTAACAAAACCTCACTGAAACTGATACAAACCATTTCCTGAATTCATTTTGTCCACCAGACACAAATAGCTCTTCCAGCTACAGAATAGACAGGAGTCTGCGTGACGTCAGGACGCACACATACGGGCTGCTCAGGCCTTGAAAAACAAAAGAAACAGCCACATGGGTGAAGCTTGACTTGCAGGGGCTCCCCAAAGCACAAGCATCCATAAGAAAAAGACTGACCTGAGGGGCCAGATGCAGAGGAAATTTGCACTGTGAATTTGAAGGAGAGTTTGGAACAGCCTTCACCATTATTCAAGCATTTATCCACGGAAACCTATACTGAGCATGTGCTGAACAGGCCCTGCCCTGACGTGCTGATTGATGGAGAGGCTGGAGACCTGGCCCCGGACGTGGGCAGATAAATCCCAGAGAATTAGTAGCATGCTTTGTGTTCAGAGAGACCCGTGTTCCCATCCCGTTTCTGTACTTCTTAGCAGAATTAATATGCCAGCGTGATTACAGTAGTGCCTCACTGATACCTGCCTTTGTTCCTGGTACAGAAAGCAGGTACCAAAGGTCAAGACATGGGCAGGCAGCCAGGAGAAGGGGAGCAGGTCTTGACTTCCCAGGTTCTTGGGGATGCGCATTGCCCTCTCTGGACTGCAGTGTCCCCTCTGAAAAATAAGGAAGTGAGCTAATCTCCCAAGACAGCCCAGCTGTGACAAAGAGCAGGGCTGGTGTTCCTCTTCTGTGCACACACACCCGTATCCTCTTACCTTCCTGGGTGAACTTCCCCTTGACCCTACAGCTCTTGGTTCCTTGAAAGAGGGAACCTAGACACCAGACAATCCTAGAAAATGGCTCAGCCGACAGTCCCATTCCTGAGCTGCAGCTGCCCCTCCCTTCCTGGGGTGAGCTGGTAGGGCAGGCAGCTGAGGTCAAGCCTGTCACCCCAGGGCCTCATTCTGAGCTCCCAGATTTCAAGCTAGAAGTAATGATACAGAAGGGCTTCTACAGCCCTGCACCCTGCACCATCTCCTACCCGTGGGGTGGCTGGAATGAAACCACACCGGCTGTGGGTACTGGTTCCAGAACAGAGACACGCCTGGTAAGGATGCCCTAGTGTCTACAGTCACCTAGATCGAATACTGCATGTCGAGACTCAGAGAGAATTCCATCTCCTCGGGAACCCTGGGAAATACAACTGTGCTTTAAGCATCATCGACACCTGGACGATGGAGATGGGACAAATTTCTTACAACAGCAAAGAAGAAACAGTATATAATTATGTACATGACTTGATCTCTGCATGTGACAGGTATGGACCTGCTCATAAGAAGGACAAGGATGGATGGAACGTGGGGACCCCATGGAGCCTGGTCGCTATAGACTGAATGGCTCCCGTGCAAATTCGTATGCTGAAGGCTTAACTCCCAACACGATTGTTATTGCAGAGATAATTGAGATTAAGTGAGCTCATGAGATTGGTGGGCTATAAAAAGAGGAGGAGAGAGAGGG
>NC_142508.1:36787500-36815000 GCF_057876585.1 Rhinolophus sinicus | reverse complement strand
CTGCCCTCACCTCCCTGGGCCCCAGGACCCTCCTCTCCTCCATGATCACCCTCACCCCTCGGCCCCAGGACCACGGCACTAACCTCACCTGTCATGTGAAGTTCCCTGCAGTTGATGTGACCGTGGAGAGAACCATCCAGCTCAACGTCACCTGTGAGAGCTGGGCCGGGAAGCTGGGGTCTCTGGTGGGGTCCTGAGGGCAGCGGGGATCGGGGTTCCCATTATTCTCTGAGGCCTGGGTGAGAGCAGGATGTCTGGGGTCCCGGAGACAGCATGAGAAGCTGCCTCCCTCCTCAGCCCCCTGCTGCCTGGTTCCTTCCCTTTCTGTCCCCTAAGACAGCTCCCACATGGACATCAGTGGCCTATTCATCCACAAGTAAAGGGCCCCTGAACTTTCTAGACTCCTTTGCCCTGTCTGCAAAAACCTACCCTCTCTGGTCCTCCTACATCTTTGGTCAAACTATTATATACCAATTAATACCCAGGAGCCTTGTTCTCCACAGCTCTATCTTATCTCTGAAAACTTATTTTTAAATGAGCTCAGTGCAACCACACTGCAACTTCCATCTCTGCCCTGACGTCTTCCCCACCAGGACAGCCAGACATGCAGATGAATCCCTGTGGATGAACTAGGAAGCAGAGAAACACATATGAGTTTCAACAATTAAGTTCGTGAACTCGTCTTAGAAAAAGTGCTACATACCTTAATCCTGAATATGACTATGGTCATCTTCGAAGTACTCCCCTTCAGAAGCTATGCACCAACGCAAGCACCTAGTCCACCCTTCAAAGCAATTTTGGAACTCTTTTTATAGAAAGGCCATCAGAGCTGCTGTCGTATTACCCTTGATGTCCTGAATGTCATCAAAATGTCTCTATTTCATTATTTCCTTGATCTTTGGGTAAAGAAAGAAGTCATTGGGGGCCAGATCAGGTGAGTGGGAGGGTATTCAAATACAGTAATTTGTTTACTGGCTAAAAAGTCCCTCACATGCAGTGCCGTGTGAGCTGGTGCATTGTTGTGATACAAGAGCTGTTAATTGTTGGCAATAAGTTCAGGCCATCTAATTTTTTCATGCAGCCTTTTCAGCACTTCCAAATAGTAAACCTGGTTAACTGTTTGTCCAGTTGGTACAAATTCATAATGAATAATCTCTCTGACGTCAATAAAGGTTAGCAACATCGTTGCAACAAGTTGGCGAACTTAATTGTCAGAGAACACCAGTCCACTGCTTGTCCCCAAATCCTTTCCTCCTAGGTCAGCCATACATTTTCACCGCTCCAGATGTTGGATCCCATACTTAAGAGGTCAGACCCCTTTCAGAGCTGGGAGATTTCTGAGCTCAGGACCCAGCCCTGTTTCAGCAACACGGACATCACCACCATGTAGCCTGGAGCCAACCAGGTGTACAATCTAACATCTTGGGAGGACAGGCATCCCCGTGTTTGCTGAGCCACCATCATTGCATCTCAGGCAAATTAGTTCCAGATAATGCTGGAAGAGAAGGCAGAGTTCACTATATCATAGCAAATGAAGGCTCTGGACAGACACCTCATCTTAGGTCATCAACCCACAATGCTGGGAATTCGGCATCAACTGTTTGATGTACGATGTATCCTGGAGTTTGCATGATCATAGAAAACTATCCAGCTCAATGTCTCTTATGAGTGTGGGGCCCAGACTCCTAGGACCCTGAGCACAGTAGGGAGTCCAAAGAGAGTTCAGGGCTCGGGATACTCAGTGCCTGTTTCCTGGGGACCAGACTGACGAGAGGGGCAAGAGGAATTTTATAACCCACCATCTTTTACTGTTTCTGTGGCTCTAGAAGTGGGGAAGGCCAACATCTATTACATCTCTAACCACTGAAGAGGGAACCGTTGTGTTTCTGCTCTAGATACTCCATCCCCCTGGACTTCATGCCTTTTAAGAACATAGCACAGGTGAGAAGGAATCTTTCCTCTCTGGGACTAGTTGGGAGTGGGGTCTCTGCCATCCCCATAGCAAAGCTGGATTCCCGAGTAACATGATGGGAAGGATGATGTCAGACATGGGATGTCCTCATTCCCCCACAGTCAGGTTCCTGCCCACATACCCTCCTGATCAAACTCAAGTTCCCTCAGCTATCACAAGCTGAAGCCTTGGGGCTGAGGGCTGGCAGCATCAGTACCAGTATTCAGAGGACAGATGCCAGTGAGGCACCCCACAGGGCTTCCGGCCCGGTCCTGGAGCCCAGAGCTGCTCGTGGTAAAGGGAGACCTCGAACACTGGTTCTCACAGAGCAAATGTGTCTCTAGTTAATCGGTTATAAATGATTTCATGGAAATTCTTTGCTGTAGGGAAAAAATACAGGCTTTAGAATAGGTGAAACTTGAATCCTCATTTCTCCTCTAGTAAGAGGGTGATAATTGGAGAGTTAGTGACTTTCCCTCTCTGTTTCTCAGTGTCCTGCTCTGTAAAGTGGGGGGACGATACAGCCCATCTCACAAGGTGCACACACGTGTAAGGCACCATCTACAAGTCCTGATACAAGGTGTGTGTTCACTGTGTGCAGGTTCTTTACCTCCCGCAAATCAAGTGTCTGCTGACAACATCTCATGATGCTAGCAGTGCCAAGACCCTCATGTATTAAATGAACACATGACCCTTAAACAAAAGGAACTAAACTTTCACCAGCAACATTCAAACCAGGAAATGAAAACAGCACACCGTGCACTCCCAAATGGGAAAGAAACAGACGTTTTTACTGTGACACTGAAAATTTTCTGATCCTAAATAGTTGTCTCTTCTCCATGAACAGGAATATAGGGGGAAATGTTGGGTTGACAGAACCCTGAGAGTTTTCACTGAGATTCCCCAATAGACACATATGCTCATTCATATGAGTGGACAGAACTGAATGAAATCAATAAAAAGACTCCCAGAGAAGAAGGCTTGCATATCATTGATTATATCTGAGGGTCACCAGAGCTTTCCGTCTTCCAACTTCTGAGTTGGGGTTCGAGCACAAACCCCAATGCAAGATACACCTGTGGGTTGGTGGAGAGGACCTCAATGAAGGTTGGAATCTCAGAAAAGAGAGTAGAGTCCTGCACCACAGGAGCTGTGTGTGTTGAATCCCTTTTGAGTTTTACCCTTTTCCCTCCCCTTGGTCTCCCTCAAACCCAAACATTTAGGTCTCAGAAAAGTACATTGAAAGCAACACCCACTCCCCAGACACTAGCTCAGAATGAAGAGGCAAGATACAAAGTCTGGACAGACTGCCTGTGTTAAGCTTGAGAATATGAAAAGTAATCACATGAATACTGTACACACATACTACTCTGTTTTTGGTTCTATTCTGGCGCTCAATGCATTGGATGATGCCGCCCCACCTGGAGAAGGGCGATTCACTTTACTGAACCCACTGATTTAAATGCTAGTCTCATCTGGAAATACCCTTAGACACATACCCACAATGATGTTTATTCTGGGTATCCTGTGGGCCCAGACAAGTCTGTACATAAAATTAACCATCACCCTGTCCTAGAAGGCCACACACACACACACACACACACACACACACACACACACACACGCACACAGCTGGGCATTGAACACTGAGTACTGAGATGGACCATCTCCTGCCTCAGCTCTGAATCAGCACCAAGGACAGCACACAGCCCTTTCCTAGTGATGCCCAGGAACCAAGCGATGTGGGGCAGAGAGATGCCCTCTATGGGTGGTGGCCTGACCCCTGCTGGGGCACAGGTAGGGTTGGTCACAGAGCACAGAACCTGGGAGCTGGCAGAGCATCTCTAGCACAGAGGGACAGTGAGTGGGATTGAGAACACAATACCTGACTCCAGCAAGTCCCAGCCTCACCTAAAGGATTCACATCCCTTGAGGCTGCCCGAGAGTCCCTGCCATGTCTGCCTGGCCCGTTCCTCCCCTAGAACTCACCTTCCAGTCCAGAAGGTCAAGAGCCCCATCTATTCCCAGGCTATGCCTCCCGCATCGTAGCCACGTACCCTCGGCACTGGGATTGTCAGGTAACCTGTCTGTCTCCCAACCAGACGTTGCTCTCCTCAAAGGCAAGGGCTAGATCTCTCATAGCCACCCCTTTACTAGAAACCAGAAGGTATAGTGTAGATGCTTGTTGAATGAATGAATGCATGATGAATGAATGAATGAAATTTCCTCCTTTACCTCATGGGAAGATTTGGCAATTCTTCCCTTCAGTTAACATAGCTTCTCATCTCCCGGGAGAGTGAATCCTGGGCAGACAAGCATTGACGAAGTGGCTCCCGTGCAGAAAATGGGCATGAAACAGGTTCACCTATTCTTTGGGCAATTCATTTGCTTGCTCCAGACCTCAGTGTCTTTTTCTGCAAATTGAGGAAGTGGGGCTAGAAGGGCCCCCAGCTCTGATGGTCTGTGGGTTACAAATGCCTCTGTTGCACAGTCAGATTATCTGTGGTTCCCCTTTCCTGTATCTCCTTCCCGTTCTTCCCCTTTTCTTTTTAAATTGGGGATGATGGGGAACAGACGGGCTATGTCCCAGCTGTTCTGACCAGAGATGCTGCAACTTCCCCTGTAGGGGAGAATGAGTTCCCCAGGACAGGGAGCCCAGGAGGGGATAAGATGCCCGCTGAAAACGCAGGAATTGCTGATCTGTGGGAGCCGGTGTTCATGCTGCAACCCTGCACCTTCCCTTCTCAATGATCCCAGCGCTGACTCCACTCCAGGTTGTGGGAAGGAGACAGAATAGGATGGGCAGATTCTTGAACTTGGATGGAAGAAAACAGACTAATTTATTTCTATGCATGAAAAGTCTGAAGAAAGACATGTGCAAAGCCATAGTATCGAAAGCAGCTGGGATGACAAAAATATGAAGAGAAGCAAGGAAACAACTAGCTTTAAAGCTAGGCTAAGGGCTCCTTTGGGGGGATGTGGGTGCGGTGAGAAGGGTGGGGAGCAGGGGGGAGCTCCTGGGGTGCCCACCATGTTCAATTCCCTGGAGGGTGGCCATTTCATGATGAATCATTGAGTTTTTCTTGTGGGGGCTCTTCTCTGTATGTGTCTTGTATTTGCCCCCCACCCCAATGTTTCAAGAACCCAACCTGGGCCTAAGGAGGCACCACCTCTCATGCTTTCCCACCACTTCCTGCCACCACCGTCCCCCAGGTAAAAATAACCTGTGACATCAGGAGCATGTCTCTTCTCTCATTAAACCCTCACCATCGCCGAGGGTGGACGTCCCAGGCTGGCATTTCTCACTCCGTGTCTCCTGCACACCCCGATTGCTGGGAGCAGAACCTACACAAGCAAAGCCCCAGAGGCCAGAAGATCCTGCCATGCTCTGGAGCAATGACAAATGTGGTCCCATGAGACATCGGTGATGAAGAAATCCTTCCTGGCACCCAGACAGCTGCGATCAAGGGGTGTTTTTCCCTTTCAAAATCTGCGCCTGACTTTCTGCACTTTCTTCCCTAAGGAATCCCACTGTGCAGAGAATCACAGCCTCAGTTCCCAGGCGTCCTGCCAGCCGAGCTCCTTTGACGTCCTCCATGTGCATTAACACACGAATCCTCACCTCAACTGACCGGGTGTCCCCTATGCCCAGTCCCCTGAGACTCAACCTCCAATAGGGAAAGAGTGACATCCCACACCACCTGTGCGTCACCCATCACAGCTGCTGTCACAGGGAGCTCCAGGCTCCAGACACTTGTGACCCACTGGACAGTGTCTCTCGGGGCAGCATCCAGGGCTGGTGTGTGACTTTGTGAGCAGAGAGGGGATGCTCACCATGTGGACATTGAAGGAGGAAAGATAATTGGCCGCCTCCACCCCCTGCCCCTTCCCCATCCCCCATGTCCTGAGCCCCACCCCTGGCTGGACCCCCCTCCACAGACGTCTACAGCCTGTGACGAGAGGGTTTGGCCAGAAGGAACCTGTTTTAACTTTGCAGAAAATGACCCCCCAGGGGGAAGGGCATGACAGGGAGGCAGGGGATGAACGTGGGGCCTGCATGGGGTGTGATTTGGGCTTCTCTCACCTTCCCTGACCTCCGGGCCCCCAGAGGTGAGTGTGGGGGTCAATGGTTGGCCTCCAAGGGCTGCCCCAGCCTGACAGTGGCTGAGAGTGGAGTTCCTCCTCCGACAAGCGTCACTGTGCTGACCTCACCTCTTCTTCTCTGGAGCCTCCTCTAAATCTTGCAACTTTTACTTCTAATTCTGAGAGACAAACCTTGAGAAACAGACTTTTCCAGAGGGAACCTGCGCTGCCAAGCCCAGACATGTTGCTGGCCCTGCTCTGGGGCCGGAGGGAGTTCAGGAAGGACTACAAAGGCAGGTGTCCAGGATCTGTGGGCCCTGGGGTGTCCATGTGCTCTGTGCAGGGGGTGGGGGACGAGCTCCATCTCTGAGATTCCTCTTCTGTGAAGGAGGAGTTTTCACGCTCCGCCCACCTTCCGTGGTTTCCCCCAGCTCCCCTCCCACTGCCTTCCTTCTCTTTTCTCCCACAGGAGCCAGAAACCTTCCGTGTCAGAGATGCTGCTGCTGCTTCTGTCCCTGCTGTGGACAGGTGAGTGGTCAAGGGGAGGGGGCAGGGTGGGGGCTCTGCTGACCCTCGTTTCCCTGCAGGGTCCCTGGCTCAGGATGAAAGATTCAGGCTGACAATGTCGGAGTCTGTGACAGTGCAGGAGGGCCTGTGTGTCTTTGTGCCCTGCACTGCCAAGTATCCCCAGTACAAGTGGCAAGACTCTGACCCAGCTCATGGCTACTGGTTCCGGGAAGGGGCCAGTACAAACCAAGATCCTCCTGTGGCCACAAACAAGCCAGATCGTAAAGTACAGGAGGAGACCCAGGGCCGATTCCTCCTCCTTGGGGACCCTCCGACCTACAACTGCTCCCTCGACATCAGAGATGCCAAAAGGAGGGACAAAGGAAAATATTTTTTTCGGGTGGAGAGAGGAAATATGTTATGGAGTTACACATCTAACCTGCTCTCCGTGCAGGTGACAGGTAAGGAATGGGCTGTAGGAGAAGCCACAGGGGAAGGACATGGGGGTTCAGGACAGGGCTGGGATGCACCCCCTCCTGGGACGGTGCTGGGGGTCCAGCGTGTCTGGTCTCAGAGGGAGGAGCTGGACCAAAGCCTGAGGCGTCTCTCGGGGCCGCACCTGGGCCCCTCCCTCCTCATCCCGTGTCGCCCCTTCTCTCCAGCCCTGACCCACAGGCCCCACATCCGCTTCCCAGGCTCCCTGGAGTCTGGCCGCCCCAGGAAACTGACCTGCTCTGTGCCCTGGGCCTGTGAGCGGGGCACGCCCCCCATCTTCTCCTGGACCTCAGCTGCCCTCACCTCCCTGGGCCCCAGGACCCTCCTCTCCTCCATGATCACCCTCACCCCTCGGCCCCAGGACCACGGCACTAACCTCACCTGTCAGGTGAAGTTCCCTGCAGTTGATGTGACCGTGGAGAGAACCATTCAGCTCAACGTCACCTGTGAGAGCTGGGCCAGGAAGCTGGGGTCTCTGGTGGGGTCCTGAGGGCAGCGGGCATGGGGCTCAGGGCCTCGGACACCGGGTGCTGGGTCCCGAATGTGGTCTGGGAGGGGGTCAGGAGGATGCCTGCCTCCACCTTTCCCCCATGTAGGCAGCTCCATTGACTTGCGCCTGCCATATCTTTCTGTCCCAGACTCTCCACAGAACTTGACCGTAACTGTCTTCCAAGGAAATGGCACAGGTAGGAGGAGCCTGTCATGGGCTGTAGGGAGCAGGGCCTCTTCCACTGTAGGGCCCGGCTGGGTCCTGCCTCATCCTGGTCTCACCCCGGTGACCAGACACCCCCTGGTGGGTAAACCCAGTGGTCCCTCCATCCTCAGCCCACCCGGCCCCTGTGAGCAGCTGTCCCCTTCAGCCCCTCACCCCCAAGGACTCCTCCTACCCCCCGTCAGCTGCACCAGGAGAACAGGGTACCATCCACATGGCAGAGCTGCCTCTTGAGGCCCCATATCATCAATCTCCTGAAGACATCTCCAGCTTGGCTGTGAATTTTCCCTAACGATGTTTTATTTAAGTAGTTTTGAACAGGTAATATATTCACACAACCAAAAAATTCAAAATGCGTAGCAGAGTCTGTCCTGAGATGCCAAGTCCCCTCCCAGGAAGTGACCAGTGTCCACTCGCTGCTCTGAGCCTTGGTTTGTCCACCTAAAGGATAAGGGGTCCTTTGATATCAGTAGGACAGACGTCATTCTTGTCTGTGACTGTGTGGTATTCCCCTGCCTGGATGGACTCTGGTTGTGTTTGCATCTTCCATTAGTGGAGACCCATGGCATTTATGTTATGTGCAACGAATAATCTTGTGTCTATTTTCACAACTGTGTGTGGTTGGGGGAATGGGGGTGGGGGGGCGATAAGTTCCTAAAAGCAAAATGTAGCTACTTCGTATGTTCCTTCTAATTTTGAGAGAAATGGTCAAATTGTTGTGCATGGAGAGTCGAGAAGTTTACATTCCCACCAGCGAGGAGTGAAAGTGTGTGTCAACCTATGTCTGTGTGTCTGTTCCTCTCAGCTGGTCTCCTTCTCTGTCTTTCGCTTTCTCTTGAACACTCTGTCACTCTGACGTCTGTCTCTTTCCCCAGCACCCACAGCCCTGGAGAACGGTTCATCTCTCTCAGTCCCGGAGGGCCAGTCCCTGCGCTTGGTCTGTGTGGTTGA
Source organism: Rhinolophus sinicus (assembly GCF_057876585.1). Taxonomy (NCBI): domain Eukaryota; kingdom Metazoa; phylum Chordata; class Mammalia; order Chiroptera; family Rhinolophidae; genus Rhinolophus; species Rhinolophus sinicus. The sequence goes on along the minus strand of NC_142508.1, from coordinate 36,806,301 downwards.
CAGCAACCCCCCCACCAGGCTGAGTTGGACCCGGCGGAACCTGACCCTGAATCCCTTGCACCCCTCGAACACTGGGGTCCTGGAGCTGTCTGGCGTCCACGTCGGAGATGAAGGGGAATTCACCTGCCAAGCTCAGCACCCGTGGGAGTCCCTGCACGTCTCCCTACACCTCTCTCTGCAGAGTGAGGGCACCAGTGGATGGGAGAGGGGCTGGAGGAGAACAGCACCCGCCACCCTCACAGTCCACCCAGCGGCCCCCTGAACTTCAAAGGGGAGCTCAGCTCTGTCTGTGCTTGGCTGTGAGGCCTGGAATTGGCCTGGGACTCAGAGCATCACCTGTTGTCTTCCTGCCTGGCCAGCTCTGTGGGGTGGGGGAAGGGCTGGGAGGGAGAAGCACAGGGGAAGGAAGTGAGGCTTGGTAGACAGGGGCTGGGGCCCGGACAGGTGTGTGTTGGGGACACAGGGTCCTTACTTTGCGGGGTCAAGATCAGGGTCAGGCAAATGAGGCACTCATCTTGGGTACACAATTTGAGGAGAAGCCAAAGAAGCCTCAGCAATCAAGAGAAAGAATATCACAACACAGCATTTCTTTTAAATAAAAAAGCATGCAAAATAAGCTCCACAATGAACAAAAACCCCCAGCATTTTAATGCAGGCAGGCTGCAGCCCAGCCCTGTACCCCTCACTTGCCTCTCCCTGATCTCTACCCCCTCTTCTGTCCCTGTATGTTGTGTCTGGCAAATGGGTCACAAAACAGACATGTGGGACCCTACAGGGCGTGGGAGGAGAAGAGACTGAGGGGGGGAGGGGTCACCAATAACGCAATCTGTCTGCAGGAAAAGCCTCCCCGTTTTCAGGAGTGTCGCTGGGGGTCGTCGGGGGAGCAAGTGTTACAGCCCTGCTCTTCCTGTGCTTCTGCGTCATTGTCATCCTGTGAGCACTGTTCCTGGGGAGGGAGGGAAAGCCCTGGGGGAGGAAGGGCAGCAGGCCACAGAATCCCTGAACGCAGAGCTGGAGGGTCCTGGGTGGGTCCAGAGCCTGAAGCAAGGGTGGGAAGGGCGTCTCTGGCACGGGGTGAGTCTGGCTGGACTGAAATCCTCTCTGATCTCTTCACTCAGAGTGAGATCCTGGAGAAAGAAAATGTTGAGGGCTGCAGCGGGAATGGGCAACACGGGCACGGAGGGTGCAAACATTGTCATGAGGTCAATCTCTCAGGTGAGTGACATGGGCGTCTCACCATCCAGCATCCCACCTGTCCACCTCCCCCTGGGTGGCCCCCTGGATTGCTCTGCTCAGCGTGGCCCAGGTTGCTCTCATCTCCCCCGGCCAGTTCCCCATCTTGCTCACAGCACAACAGCCCCTCCTTCTTCTTTCAGGCCCAGCACGGACGAGTCACCTTCTCTCTGTCCTGCCTTTCTTCTTCTATAGCTAAAAGGTTGCCATGTCTTGTCTATTTTTCCTCCTAAGAACAGCTAGCATTGGTTCCCCTCTCTCCATCTTGACCCCCATCATTGCCCAAACTTCAGGATCTCTTCCTGGAGCCCCTCGTCTTCCTGCCTGTCACCTCTGTTGCCCTACACAGAGCGATTATCTAAAGCCATCACTGTCCAGCTCCTCTGCCTTCGAAATTCTGTTTGCCCCATTGTCTACAGCAGAGGCTGGCAAACTTTCTATAAATGGCCAGATAGTAAATAATTTTGGCCTTTGGGCCATGCAGTCTCTCTTGCAGCACTCCGATCTGCTGTTGTGGCATGAAAGCAGCCATAGACCATATGTAAATGAATGAGTATGGCTGTGTTCCAATAAAACTTTATTTACAAAAACAGGTAGTGGGCCGATTTGACTCACAGGCTATCGTTTGTCCACCCCTGATCTAGAGAATAAAGCCCAAACTTCTCAGCCTGCTGTTCTGCATATTCTGACCTCTCAAGCACCTGCCTCTCCAGAAGGGCTGGGATTAGGGTGAGGTGAGTGAGGCATTCACCTCAGAAGCAGAACTTAAGAGGTTGCCAAAAATCTCAGGAAATGAGATAAGCAACGCTTCAATGCACTGCTTTTCTTTAAAATCAAAATTAATGAAAACAATCCAGGATGTGCAAAGTATCGAAAATCTAAACAATGGCAGGATCAGTAGACTGAGTGAGGTTAGTTAAAAGTTATTTAAGATCATAACTTACTCAAGGGAAATTGTGAAGCATGGCATCCTTCTCAGATGAAAATGAGAGAAGCAGACAGGTTGATTTTGAAAACATTCTTTCTACATTTGCTTCCAGTGAAGCCAAGAGAAGAAAATGATAGTAAATTCCGGTTTGGGTAGAAATAAAATCTTTCAACTTAAAATAAAGTTTTAATATACCACTTTTCCAGTTTTCCATAATATTGCATTAAATCATGCTCTGGAGAAACTGATCTTTAAAAATATGTAAAGACGTATACACAGTGGCACACATTTCTTTCTTCTGCCTCAAGCTCCAATTGGTTTAGAGCGGCACTCTTACTAATCGTCAGATTATTTAAAAGTTTCATATTTTGTTCTCAATGGATTTTCTTTCCATTCATTTTGATTTAGAATCTTGCATTAGAATATCAATCTCAATGTGAGGTTTTTGGCCCCCTTTTTATTTTGCACTGAGCCTGGCTTATTTCATTCAGCATCATGTCCTCAAGGTTCATCCATGTTGTAACGTGACAGGACTTCCTTCTTTTTAAAGTCTAACTAATATCCCATTGGATGTCTCTACCACATTTTCTTTATCCACTCAATGATGTCAATGGACATCTGAGCTGCTTGCATCTCTTGGTTATTATAAAAATCTTGCAATAAACATGAGTGTGCACATATCTCTTTAAGATCCTGTTTCCAATTCTTTTGGATAAATACTTGTAGGTGGGATTGCTGGGTCATATGGTTATTTATTTATTTATCTATCTATCTATTTCTTGGAAGCTCCACTGTTGTCCATAGTGGCTGCACCATTTTGCATTTCCACCAACAGTGTACAAGTTTCCAATGTGCCCACATTTTCACCAACACTTATTTTCTATTTTACTTATTTATTTTTGTTTTTTAATACAGAATTTTACCATCTTTTATTTTTTATTTTTCAATAACAGTTGACATTCAACATTATTTTACATTCATTGCAGGTGTACAGCATAGTGGTTAGACCTTTACATAATTTATGAAGTGATCCCCCTGATTAGTCTCATACCCCAAACTGAAACAGACTCATAGATGCAGAGAACAAACTGATGGTTGTCAATTGGAAGGGGGTTGGAGGGTGGGTGAAAAAGGGGAAGGGATTAAGAAGTACAAAGTGATGGACGCAATATAGTCCTGGGGATATAAAGTACAGCATAGGGAATATAGTCCATAATATGGTAATGACTCTGTCTTTGTTTTTTTAAAATATAGTGGCTGTGCTAATGCATATGAGATGGTATTGCACTGTAGTTTTGATTTGCATTTCTCTAATGAGTAGTGATGTTGAGCATCTTTCCATATGCTTTCTGGCCATTTGCATGGAGAAATGTCTAATTCAAATTTTTTGCCCATATTTTGTTAGTTTTTTTTCAAATTTTTGAGTTGCAGGAACTCTTTATCTCTTCGAGATAGTAACCTCTTATCACATATGTGATTTGCAAATATCACATATACTTGCAATTTATTGATATTTTATATTTGATAACCATTCCATAAGTTGCTTATGTTTTTGTTAGCGATGTTTGAGCAAAGGCTCGAGAGTCTGCCACTTGATTGCGTGACCAGAAAGTGCTCCAGGCAGAGGGAACAGCAGGTGCAAACGCTCAGAAACAGGAGGCTGACTAGGAAGTGGAGAAGCACCAAGGAGGTTCATGCGATTAGTGAGGGAGACAAAGGCCAGAAAGCAGCACACGAGTGTGGAGAAGTCAGCACGTGTGTAGGTCACAGCAGCACATGCCGGCTACTGAGGGCATTTGGAGACTTTTCAGCAGAGAAAGGTCATGATCCAACTTTCATTTTCACAGGACCCCCTGGCTGCTACGTGCAGAATAGACTGTGTGGCAGGGAAATTAGAAAAGAGGTTGGAAGGAGATGGTGGTGGCTGGAACCGGGCTGTCATGCGGTGGGTCCTAAGTGGGTTCTGGATAAATTCTGAAGTTAGGGTTAACAGAAATTGCTCATGGATTGAGAGTAGGGTATGGGTGAGAAAGGGGTCAAGGACGACTTCTACATTTTTTCCCAGAGCAGCTGGAAAAATGGAGGCATCAACCATTAAGGTGGAGAAGATTGTAGGAGGAAGAGACATGGGGAGGAAAGGAAGTTCGGTTTAAATACATTGAGCTTTACGTGCCTTTTGGACAAGGGAGTGGGTATTTCAAGTATACCGTCGGATCAAAGTCTGTATTACCAGAGAGGGGATGGGCTGTAGGTACAGACGTGGGAGCTATCAGCCTACAGACGACAGGAGCCCTTGTAATGGACACGCTCACAAAGTGAAGGTGCAGAAGGAAAGTGTCTGGGGCTGCTCTGATATCTACGGGTCAGGAAAATGGGGAGCACCCAGCAAAGGGGCTGCCAGTGAGGCGATGGACCCAGGGAAATTTGATGTCTTGTAATCAAAGAAGGATTTTTATTTAGAGAAGGCATGCAACCGAGTCTCCTGCTACTGCAAAGTCCAGAAAGGCAAGGACTGAAAGATGACCATATGGATTTCTTAGAGGTCACTAGTGTTCTTGATAATAGCAGTGTTGGGAAGAGGTTGTGTGTGTGTGTGTGTGTGTGTGTGTGTGTGTGTGTGTGTATTTAGATTTGAACACTCGAGAGAAAATAGGAGAAGCAAAAACATAACAATTCTGTCGAAGCGTTCGTTCTGTTGGCTGGCACCTGTCACTATCCACTCTTTGAGGCTGCATCAGTTTCCTATTGCTGCTGTAATAAACTGCCACTAAGTTAGTGCTTCCAACAACATAAACATATTATCTTACAGTTCTGGAGGTCACAAGTCCAAAATAGGTCTCACTGAGCTAAAATCAAGTCATTGGCAGGTGGGGCTGAGTTCCTTCTGGGGGCTCCAGGGAGAATGCAATTTCTTGCCTTTCCCAGCTTCTACAGGTCACTTGCTTTCCTTGTTTGGTGGCCCCTTTCCTCCATCGTCAAGGCCAGAAGCATAGTACCTGCATCTTCACATCTGTCTCTGCCTCCTTCTTTTGCTTGTGATTACATTGGGCCCACGAGGTAATCCAGGAGCCTCTTCCCATCTCTAGATCCTTAACAATCACATCCGCAAAGTCCCCTTTGCCACCACAGAGCAGCGTTTCTTTCACTGACTTTTCCTCCCACCAACTGAGCTTCCCAAGGGCAGGTGCCATGCCTGAATCAAGTACCTGGAATTCTCTCTCCCTTACCTGGTTCCTGTCCATCTTATCATAATTCACCATTGGATATTTACTTCTTTAGCTCATTTTTGCTGCCTCCCTCAATTAAACAGTGAGCTGCAAGAGGCCAGGGCCTGTGTCTGCCATGTCTACCATGGTTTATCCAGCACCCAGCTCAGGGCCTCACACTCGGAAGATCAGCCTTTGGGATCAGAAAAGAACTGGATTGGATCGTGGGTCACCAGGGACTTTGAGCACACTACTTACTTGGTTCAACATCAGTTTCCATATCGATAACATGGAGACAATAAAATTATCTTCCTTACAAGGTTGTTGTGGGAAGTTAATGAAATTAGCAACCACCAAATAAGGTGCTCACCAAGTATTCGCTATCTGAGGAAAGCATGAAAGAAGGAAATCTCAACAAAAACGTGTGTGGCATGAATGGATAAAGGCATTCCTGGGCTTTTCTCCCGGATACTCTCTGCCTTATCTTGTCCCCACTGTTTCACTGTTTCTTTTCTTTCCCTCCACTCAGGGTCCCGTGATGGAATCCCAGCCAGTCAGCCTCCAAGACCACCCTCCCACAACTCTGACTGACCCCTCGATGGGAGAGAAAGAAGAGGTTCATTATGCATCCCTCAAATTTCATGGGAGGCAGCCTGGAAACACGAAGGTACAGCAGGTCACTGAGAGTGAGTACTCAGAGATCAGTATACCCAATTGAGGAACTACAGACTTGGCCCCGATTTGATGATGGCGGCCTCCGACAAGCAAAAGAAAAAAACCAAAGGCGATTCCTGTATAATTAAAAGCCCTCTAGGTGATGAGTTTAAAGTATAGTGGAAAGAACACAGGCTTTGGGACCAAAGAGTTGTGAGTTCAAATCCACAGTCTGCCCCTTTACTAGGTGACAGACCAATCCCCACCTCCCTGTGCCTCAGTTTTCTGCCCTGTGAAACAATTGAGAAGTCCTGCTTGCAAGTTTGTGGTGAGAATTGTGGGAGGAATATCGTATCCGAGCACGTGGCTCAACGTGAATGCTGAGCACATGTTGGATCCCTGCGCTTTGAACAGAAAGTTCCTACCGGGAATTTCTCTTGACTCTGGAGGTGACCAGCATCAGACAGTCCTTGCAGCTGAGGTCCCGCTTCCTGGAATGCCCCACCTGGCCTTCATCTGCCTCTGTCTTTAGAAAGTAGAGTTCAAGAGGTAGACTTCTGGGTTTGGATGGGAGTCAAGCAGAAGCTCATGACTTCTCCCCATAAAGACAAACCAAATGAAAGCAAAAGGTTCCCAAATGATCACACAACCATCTAATGAATGAAACATGATCCCCAAATTCACCTACAGCTACAGATGAGGAAAGGAGTGTGTCACAGCGGTCACTTCTGAAGCAGCCTTGATGGAAAGAAGTAAAAGGACGTGACAAGGCATTAAACATTCCCTAAATCTGTACTGCAGCTCATTTATAACAGCATTGAAAGTCATAAAGTACCAAGGAACATTTTTTTTTTAATGCAATACTTCTGTACTAAAAAATGCAGAACATTGCTGAGAGAAATTAAAGAAGGTGCAAATGAATGAAAAAATATACCATGTCCATGGATTGGAAGACACAAAACTGTTAGGATGTCAGTTTTCTCTGTATTGATTTAAAGTAATTCGTGTGTGTGTGTGTGTGTGTGTGTGTACACAAATTGACAAGTTGATTCTAAAATTTATGTGGAAATGTAAAGGACTTAGAATAGTCAAACAACCTTGAAAAGAACACAGTTGGAGAAATAAAACTTTACTTTAAAGTTAATCAAAAGAGTGTGGTATGTGACAAAATAGGGTGTGTGTGTGTGTGTGTGTGTGTGTGTGTGTGTGTGTGTTAATTTGAATAGCACAAAGTCTATTCAACTGAGAAAGGAATTTTTTTTTAACAAATGGTGGTAGAACAAGTGGATCAATATCTGGAAAAATGAATCTTATCAATTATGTAATTAATTTATATAACTGGAAACATACAGTATATACTCTTGTCCTTTTTTTCACTCGGCATCACATATTTGGAAATTCATCCGAACTGTTGTGCATATCAGTATTTTATTTCCTTTTATTGCTGTGTAGGATTCCACTGCATGAGTGTATCATGGATTGTTTACCCATTTCTCTATTGATGGACATTTGGTTTGTTTCCAGCTTTTGGCAATTATAAATAAAGCTGCTGTGAGCATAACTGTACATGACTGTGTCAATGCATGTTTTCATTTCCCTAAAGTGTTGACAGGGCAGGGCCAAGAGGAGACAATGAGGTCAGAGTCACATGTTGGGAGCTCGAGGGTCTGTGGGACCTCCCTATGGGGACCAGAATCCATCAGGCAGAGAGATGGATGGATGGTCTGGTAACAGGAGGAATGTAGGGACTGGAGATGGACAATGGGAAACTCACGAGGCCCAATAATCCTATGAGTCCCTGTTACTGTGGGTTGAATTGTGTACCCCAGAAAGATATATTCAAGTCTTCACCCCTTAAGGTATTTGTGACTATGATTTTATTTGGAGAGAGGGTTTTGCAGATGTAATAAGTTACATGGGCCGGTGCTAAATACAGTGGCTGGTGTTTCCCCCCACAAAGAGGGAAATGTGGACACAGAGACACAGGTAGGGAAGAAGGCCAGGGGACAACGAAGGCAGAGATTGGAGTTATGACACCACAAGACAAGGAATGCTGAGGATATCTGGTAACCACCAGAAGCTGGAAAAGGCAAGGAAGGATTCTTCCCTAGAGCCCTCTGAGGGAGCACGGCCCTGCCAAAACCTGGATTTTGGTCTTCTAGCCTCTGGAACTGTGAGAGAACGCTATTGTAAGGCACGCTGTTGGTGGTAACTGGTCACAGCAGCCCTAGGAACTAAGATATTTGCTCAGCACCTACTGTGCATCAAACCTTCATGCATCCTGTCTCATTCAATCCTCACAGTGAGTCTTGAGAGGGTTGGCACTATCCCCACATTACGGAGGAGGCTCATGTGAGCTGGTCAAAGCCACACAGGCCTACAAGTGGAGGGAGCAGGCTGAATCCAGTTATATGACCCCAATGCCACAAGGGGGTCTTCATCAGTGGGTCCTGGGGTCTTCCCTTGTGTCCAGGCATTGTCCTAAGTGCTTTGTGAGATTTCAAAGCAGTTATGACCACAGCTGCTAGGCTGACTGTTCCCACTTCCATAGATTCTGTCAGAAAGTAGTTTCTGTCTCTCTTCCCTTATTTTCCTCCCTCCCTTCCTTCCTTTCTGGCACTGTGACTGCCATAGTGATGAACAAATTTGCTTACATGCTTTTGGGCACCCCCATAAAGACAGCACAGAAAATGGTTTCAGAAATGGCATTATGGAAGCAGAAGTAACTTTATACTGTTTTCACATTATTGGTGTTTTTTTCTGATTATAAAGGCAATTTATACACTTCGTGAGAAAAAAAAAGTTAGAATATACAGTAAAGGGTAAAGAAGGAAATTAAGACATAGCACTGTTAATAATGTTTTCCACAATTTTTGTGCACATGCATATATGTATATGTGTGTGTGCATATGTGTGTGTACACATAAAACTGTGGAAAACACATACTGTACATATTATATGTACATCAATCAATTAATCTATACTTTGTGTAACTACGGGCCTATCAGATGCTGCTTTGTATTACTCATTTCCAACTTATCAAGTTTTGAGCATTTCCTGCGTCAGTAAGCGTCTTTCCCCGGCTTGGTTCCTAACAGATGACAGATTAGCTCAACATGTGCTGTGCCCCATTTAGGCAACTCCAGTTGCTGCATATTTATAGGCTGTGCTGTTTCCCTGCCATCAGCAATGCTGAGATGGGGCATCAGCGTCTCTGATGGTCCATGGCGTCGACTAGGGAAGTGGGGAAGTTAGAAGCACATTTGCTGGTGAGGAAGAAGCAATGGAATCAGAGCACAGAGCCTGCACATGACCTGCCCCAGCCTGCATCCTATTGGTTGGCTCTGACTGGCGATGGAGCAACCAGTAGCCACACTACCCATGACGTCACAGCCCAGGTCCTAGGTGGGGTCTCCAGACTTCGTCCAAGAGCCTCCATCTCCCAAGCTCAGTGTGACCGGGCTGCTTCCCTCACTTCACTGTCCCCTATGAGTACTAGCCCCCATAGCCTAGCCCAGCCCTATGGATACTTGCAGCCCTTCTCCATCACGGCCCCCTTACCTCCTTGCCCGTCTGGTCTCGTCCTCCAGCTCTGATGTGGACACTCAAATGGCCCGGTTTGTCCTATGGGAAGAAATCAGGGACGCAGTCACTTCTCAGGTCTGTAGGAAACTAACAGAACACAGGAGAGTCCCGGGTAGATGAGGGCTCAGCTCCTTTCTAAGCCTTTCTGGTGAGGGACCCCAGGAGTAGGAGGGTTAAATCTCGGGGTTTAACTTCTACACCAAGAGTCCTTATTCCCCATACTTTTTAAAATACATTTCTGAGGTATTAAGGTCACTGGAGGGAGATACCATGGGACAGGGGCTGGAGGGTGTGTGGAGGGATAAGAGGCTGGTGCACTTGGGGAAGGAGTTGGCACTATCTGGCCTAATTACCGATGATGACGGTGATGATGGTGATGACGATAATTCACTTCATGCCTATTATATGCCAGGCACTATGGTAGATGATTTATACAAGTTATCTTGAACCCTCCCAACAGGTACACAAGTTGATACTTTAACGCCATTTTGTAAATAAAGGAACAGGAGTTCAGATAGGTGATGTCACTTGCTCAAAGTCACACAGCAAGAAAATGACAGAGGCCAATATTCTAACCTTGTCTCTCTGACTCCCAGCCCAGACTGGAGACCTCAGACCATGGAAAAGGTGGCACCTCTAAGGGGAATGGAGCAGTGAAAATGTTGGGTTGACTTCTAGCCATGAGGAGGGGGAGATGCCTGGCTAGGGCGCTTCTTCCAGGTATTGAAGAGGAGACCAGGTCTCCTGGAAACACTCTTACTCTCCATAGAGTTTATCGCAGCAGCTTGGAAACTGTACATTGAACGACGATGATGGCATTAACAACAACATCTAAAATGCTACTGAGTACTGACTACATGCCAAACCTGCTCCAAGATCTTTATCAGTAATGTCTTACTTTATCCCCACAGGAGATATCCCTGTGAGGTCGGTACTGGTGTTACTCCCATTTTACAGACGGTAAACTAAAGCACAAGAGGGCTAACCTGCCTCCTGTCACACTGTGGGCAGATACTCTAAGCCGCTTGATATGGAGAGCACACAGTGATCACAAATAGTCTCAATGTCAAAATACCAAAACGTAAAAGAGAATGTATCTTCTAAAATCTTCACATCATCACTGTATCAATACTACTATCACCCACCACAATCACCACCATAATCACCATCACCACTGTCACCACCATCACCACCATTGGATGGCAGCACCATCACAACCATTGACATCATTATCACCACTGTTCTTATAATTTCCATCACCACCATCATCATCACCATCCTCATCCTCACTGCTATTCTTAACATCTACTACAGTGGTCCTCAGGGCAATTTTGCCCCCTACGGGAACTTTATAAAGCCTAGGGTCATTTTTGGTTGTCCAAACTGGAGGTTATGGTGGTGGTTGCTACAGACACCAAGTGGGTAGAGGCCAGCATGCTGCTAAATGTCTTACAATGCACAGAAAATCTGTGACCCCCAGCACTGAAATAATTATCTGCCTCTAAATATTGATAGAGGTTGAGAAGCTGGTCCACTCCGCCATGAATGTTGCCAATCCCTTCATCCTCCAAGGTGTGTGTCTAACCCTCCCATCACCCTTCAGAGCAGGTGTGACAGTTCACATCTTCCAAGTGGGACTAGGAAGAGCTGAGAGGAAAAATGATTGGCGCAAGATCACCCAGCCAGCTAGGGCCAGAGCTGGAATTTGAATCCAGATTTTAATCATACCTGCACCCAATCTCTTCCCCCAATGTAGTTGACCTCTGCTACCTGTTTCTCAAACGTGACTTGGACACTGGTGACTCCTATGTACCAGATACATCTCACATCTGCCCTTCTAGGTGGACCTCTACAGCTGTATCGTAAACACATAGAAACTGGAATGAAGTCAAGTCACTGGATGAAACCCTACTGATATGATAGAGGCCGGGCTGACTCTAAACCTTCCATCTCTCCTTCTGCCTGGCTTCTGGTCCTTGAGACCTATGTGTCTGCCCCCCAGATAATCCCTGACAATCCAGTTCCTGGCTCTTCCCTTCAACACCTGGCTCTGCTTCCCCCTCTCAAGGGAGTCATAGCTCCTCAGTGCCAACACCCAACCAGTGCCCCGTCCTTGACCCAGGGCAACCTTGACGCACCTGGTGGAGAAATGGTTGATCATCAGGTAGACCAGGATTCCGCAGAGGTAGACACCTCCCAGGACTGTCATCACGATCAGAAACACCACCAGGGATCCGGAGATGTAGAAATCTATTTCACCAATAGGAATGTACCCTGGAAGGAAAGGATATGTGGGGGTTAGGGCCACCATTCACCTGTCCTTTAATTCACCTATACACCTGTTCTTCAAAAATTTATCGGTACCTGTTATGTGCAAAGCACTGTTCTAGGTAGTAGGGATTGAACATTGAACAAAACCAACTCTCGCCCTCATGGGGCTGTCTTTCTAGCTGGGAAGTGGACAGTCAACAATTAGCAAAGAGATGGCTAATATCATTGCCGGAGGCAATAAGTGCTCTGGAGAAGGACAGACCCACATAAGAGGACAGAATGTGACAGGGTGTTGTTTACACAGGCTCATTAACTCATTGCACAGATATTCAGTGAGCACCAGCTATATGCCAGGCACCGTGTTAAGCACTGGGGACAAGTGACGATCAAAGACCTCACCCAACCATGTCCTCCTGGAATTCATACTCCAATGGGGTAGAAAGGTGTGAGTCAGACAGCGGCACCAATACATTGTGTCTGGTGCTTAATTGGTGCTTAATAAATAGAGTGACCGAAATCAACGTCTGTAGCTCACAACCAGTATCTGCTCGTGGCTTTGTCTGGGAAGAGCCAGGCTGATGGCTTCTCGTGCACTTTCTTGCTCAATCTCTAATTTCATTCTTGCAGCAGACTTGTCATTAGGGACCCTTGTTATCCCGACACGACAGATGGGGAAACTGAAGCTCAGAAAGTGAAACTGCTCGCTCCTGCTTCATGCAGATGGGCAGATACACAGCTGGGATTTGAGCTCAGGTCATCGGGTTCCAGTGTCCCTGCCTTTTACGGCCCTGCATGTCTGCTCTCTCCCCGAGGACGTCAGTCTCTCTTCTTGATGCAGAAGATTGAATGTGTGGTCGTTGAAAAGGTTCTTTCCCCAGTTAGAAATTCAGTCCCCAGCCATGTTTCAGACACCATATCCACGACAAATGTCTGTTTCCTCTACACCACGTCCACTCCTGTCTTCCCACTTCCTCATCTTGGAGGCAGCCCAGTAGGTTGACAGATTAAGATGTGCGGTCAGATCGCCAGGGTTTATATCCTGCCTCCTCTGCGGATTAGAACTGGAACCTTGAATAAAACACTCAAACTCTCCAAGCCTCATGCTCTTGCCTATAAAATGGAGGTGATGCTTATAACAGTCACTTACTCTGGAGGGAACCTGAGGGTCACACAGGCTGAAATGGTGGCGGGCTCTTAGTGCTCAGTAAATGCTGGCTGACCTTATCTCCCTGGAATTCACCCTAACGCTGAGAAGAGGACTCTGGGGGCTTCCTAGAAGAGGCAGCTTTGGGCTCAGACCTCAGAGGACGGGAGGATTTCATCCAGCCATTGTGAGCATGATGGCAAGGTGGAGACGGCATTCCTGAGGATGGGCACTGTGTAGGCACAGGCATGGAGGTGGGAAGATTTGGAGAGCGGAATCCCAAGAGGGGAGCAGATGCACTTACCGGTCTTCCTCTGGATCTGGATGTCCCTGTACATGGTCAGCTGGGCCACAGGATTCTCCACGATGCATCTGTATCTGCCCATCTGCTCCCAGGTCAGACTCGGGAGGGTGATGTTTGCCTCTGAGATGCTCAGGAGGGAGCCGTTGTGGATCCAGCGGTACTTGGGTTCCGGGAAGGCAGTGGAGGTACACTTCATCTCCACCTTGGAGCCGAGCTCAGCAGACAGGATGCCGTTGAAAACACTGGGATCACTTCTCAGCCTCACATTGTCGGGTCCATCTGCAGAGACAAGGCAAGAGACCTGGAGCTGTGGGTCTGATGTCCTGGTGGGAGGATCAGAACCTCCAACCAGGGGGTGTCCCACTCTGCACCCTGAGCGGACCCCTAGGCGCACCGGGGGCAAGGCAGCTGTGCCAACAACAATGACGATAATAATAATGTCTTCCGTTAGGAAGCACCTACTATGAGAGCCGTTTATGTCATAATAAAATAGGTACAGAGTAGAAGCAAAGGCATCTGGCCCACTGCATGCCGGGCACTGTCCTACATACTTTACATGTTCATGCGCTCTCCTAATTCCCACAGCAGCACATGTGACCAATTCCACGATTGATCTACTTCATAGATGATGACAACGAGGCTCAGAGGAGCGGATCAGGGATTCAATAGTCTCCTATTGACCAGCAAACAGGCTAAGCAAGGGGCCCTGTGGCTCGGGAGGAGCCCCCTGAACAGCTGTAGTCCATCGTCCTGGGCCCTGGTTCAAACCTCTGACCGGTAAGCAGAGTTCAGAGGTCAGCAACTGTCCTCTCCGTGACAGCTTTCCCCGCACGATGGCCACAGCCTGCACTTTAAGAAACTGGAGAGACAATAAGAGTGGTTCTAGATTTACCTGTGAAGATGATTCTAGACTTGTGAAAAATATATGGAAGAGATTGATAAATATGTAACAGTCTTGGAACATTTGAAAGAATCTGAATTCCGTCATATTGACAAGTTCAGAGTCTTCGATTGACGAGACCTGCCTGAGAATTTGAAGTCTTCCTGGATTGCAAACTTGCCTTGGTGGACGGCCAAAGGGTTATAGAGACAAGGGAATGCATGAGATGCGCAATTCAGTTTTATCAATTGAACTGTCCGCTTACGGGAGTAGAGTCAGTTCAATCTGAGTACAAGCAAAAGTAAAGGTGATGTCATGAAATGTAGAAGAACAGAAATAAAAAACCAATGAGCTGAATTTGAAAACTCAAGGAAAGTAGGCTTTGAAAACTTAATAAGTTAAATTTCAGTGTAAGAAACGATTGGTTGCAAACTGTCCCCTCTTTACACAAATGTCAGATCTGAACAAATACACACTATGTCTCAGCTCCCCATTTAAAATCGTGTGGGCCTTGATTCGGAGCAATGAGGGTGGGGTCTGAAGTCCAATGAACTAAATAGTCGGAGCTGGGGTTCAAATCCAGATCAAGCTGCTCAGGATGTTACCTCTCTCTGGTTCTGCCCGTATTAGCCTTATATCCCTGGAAGACCTTCAGCCCACCCCCAGTTTCACACCCACGACCCCAGAGCACTCACAAGCCACCGTCAGAAAGATCTGTTCACTCTTTTGAAGATACCCTAGGATGTTTTCCAGCGCACACCGAAGTATCACGTCATAGCGGCCGACCTTGAGCATGATGAGGGTCTTGCCGTCTGGGGAAATCGTCATCAGATCATTGCTGGACACCTGTATGCCACTCACGTACCACCTGATGGTAGTGGCGTTGGTGTGGCAGAAGGCGGCCACAGAATCCATGTACTCAACCACAGAGGTGGTGTTGGTCGAGATGCCTGGGTCGCTTTCCTCTTCTGGGTGAAGCAGGAAAAGATTAGAGGAGGGGTCTGCCTCTTCAAGCTCTGCTTGTCTCCAAGGGGGTGGTTTTGGGGTATGTCGGGGAGAAACCAAGACTTGTAAAATGGGGTCTGGGGTCTTGGCATAGGCATGTGGCCTAATGGTTATTTCCAAACCCCCAGGTCAGGACACTCCCACTCAAGGAGCTGTGGGTAGGATTCAGAGCGAGAGGTGGTATTTGGACTCTCCATAATAATTGCTCTCATTATCGGAGTCACATTTACTTTACAAATACCCCCTCTAACCTTACAACGTACCACAATGGCAGACACTACCCCCATTCTACAGGTGAGGAAGCTGAGGACCACAGAGGGAAAACAAAGTTCCACGGCCGTGCAGTATATACAGGTGGGACCTGTGACTCTTTTCTAACCTATAGAGTGTGGTCAAGGTGAGGGCTGTCTGTCTCATAACTACCTGTGTTAAATAAGTCGCTGTCTCAACAGACGAGACTTTAGCTGACCTTGAGGAAACAAGAGGCCTGATGTGAAACGCCTGTGTACAGAGCCACACTTGAGAACACAGCCAAGGCCAACATTTATGAGTCTCAGAGCATAGGACTCAGCTAAGCCACACCTGAAATACTGACCCACAAAAACTGTGTGCTAATAAAATGGTATTGTTTTTAGCTGCTAAGTTTGTGGCTATTTGTTACGCTGCACTACAAACAGATAACTGATACACAGCGAAATGGGATCCCTTAAGGTAGTAAGTGACCCATCTCTGTGGTTGAAGCTGGATAACCATCTGCCAAAGCTCCCAGTGTCACCTGGAGGTGGTTGGCAGAATTGGACAATACGATCTCCGAGTAACCTCACTACCAAAGCCTCCAGGCTCAACACTTGCGTTAGGGAAATGGGGCAACCTGTCAACTCACCTCGAATCTCCAGCCAGCTGGTTGCTCTGTAGGTCCCACTGCTGACGTCTACCCGCACGGTGTAGTTCCCCGTGTCATTTAACATAGAGTTCTTGATATTCAGGCGGCCTTCCTTGGTTACATTCTCCCGGCCGCTGAACATGGGCCCAGACTGCCAGGAATTGGAGGGAGGTCTGTAGCTGACAATCATATTTCGCTCACTGTCGCTTACACCCCGGTGCCAGCTGTATTCCTGAGCATCCTCGGGGATGTTCTCAAGGTCCAGGAAGCTCCTGTATCCCTCTAACCCTATGAAGGGGACGATGGAGAGTTCGCCAGAGCTCTGGAAGATCCCACAGGCCAGGAGACTGGCTGAGGAAGACACAGAAAGAGAGATTTGCTGACACCACCCACATAATGATCCACAGACACTGCTGAACACACCAAGGGGTCCTAGCTCCCGGATGACTCCCCAGCCTGTCCCGTCCTCTCCATCTGCTCAGCCCCTATCCTGGTCCATTCCTCCCTCACCGTCTTTCACCCTGGATTCTTCCCTGGACACTCAGCCTCCAATCCATGCTCACACAACCCTTCTGTGGATCCTTATAAAGCCCAGTTGTGACCCTGCTCTCCCCCTGCTCAAATACTTTCCAGCCTCCCCAATGTTCTCATGATAAAGTTTAAACTCTTAGAGTGGCTTGTGAGACACTCTTAGCAAGAGCTGGGTTTTGTTTTATGACTCATCTAGCCCTCTTTTAGATTACACCTACCCTACCCCATCATCCCATGTACTTCCTCATTCAGTCATTAATGCATTCACTCATGCATGCATTTATCAGAAGACACAACACCCACGCTCTTTGCCCCAGGTACACATACGACTCTACAGATGACCACACTGTCTCCCAGCTTTAGGCTTTTGCACATGCTGGTCCCCATTTCTGGCACACTGATCCCTGCTCTCTCCTTGTTGACTCACTTCTACTCATTCTTCAGTGCTCAGCTTTGAGTCTCCTGCTCTTCAGCCCTGGGCCCCCCTCACTGCAGTCCCCACACTCTGGGTTATTCGGTGTGGGGACAGGTTTGCATCTCAAACTGGATGTGAGCCCCAGGAGGGCTGCGTCGGGCACCACTGCAGCCCCAGCACCTCTGAGCACAGAGCGGAATCCAGTGGGAGTCTCAGCAGGATTACCTGGGGGGATAAAACTCCCTGAAAACTGTCTACACACGTGTTTGATTTAGCGTCTAAATTCAGTGAAGGCGATATGAACAGAGGGGGGATCTGCTGTCACCTAAGACATCAGGCGGCTACTGCTCTGTGAGCCCTAAGCCTTGGCTCCATGGAGGAGGCAGAGACACCCGAGACCCACAGCTCCAGGCCTCCAGTTATGGACACTGGGCAGTTTGAGGCAAGTACACCTGGCGGCCAGTGAAGCACGACAGTCGTGCATGTCCGGGGGACACAGTGGGTCCTGGGGAAGGTGAGGAGATGGGAAGGGGTGCAGTTGGAGAAGTGGGGGAGGGGATCAAGGCAGATAGCCACCCAGGGAACACTGTGTGTGTGTGTCTTTGGGTGAGGTGTGCCCAGCTGTGTGAGCTCATGAAAGTCCTAGCGAGAGTCCTGTCCCTCTCACCTCCCCACCCCCCCCCCCAGTCCTGCAAGGTCACCTCTCGCTTACCCACAAGGACCAGTTCCCTCCAGGGGCTGCATTTGGGTCTGGAAAATTCCATGAGCTGCAGTGGGTCCTCCTGGTGGAGGGATCTCTCCGGAGCCACTGCCCCTTGACGGCCCTGTGTCTCTGGCCTTGAGCTGCTGTGTCTGCATCCGCTTCCTGTCTCTCGGGTTGGACTCTGCACCACAGGCGGGAGGGGCGGGGAGGAGGGGCTCTGGGAGTCAGTCGTTCCCTTTATGACTTTGTGTTTCCTTCACTTTATTATTATTATTTTTATTAACTTATTTACACTATTCTCTCCTGGTAACAAAACAAAAGAAAACGAAACAAAACTTACCTTTAGGAAAACTAGAAAATACCAAACAGGGCAACAAGCACGAGACGTATTCATTTGGTTATTTATTTGTGACAGGAAGTGTAGTTTGTTGGTGAGTGTAAAGAGGGGGCAGCGCCAAGGCTCGTGAGTGCAGGGCCCGCCGTTTGTCCAGGGGCTACGACAGGGGTGTATTGACCCCACGGCCATCCGGGATGAGCCGCGTTGGACCCACCACGTCTTCAAACTCATCCGCACTAAACTTAGTAAAGCCCCACTTCTTAGAGGTGTGGATTTCTGGCGGCCGGGACACTTGCACGTGGCCCTGCATAGAGCCTCGGCCACCGGCTCCTGGTTCTGCAGCTGGTGCGGATGGATGTGGTGACGTGCCCACGTGGAGCTGGCCACTGGGCCCCGGGACTTTCCAAAGGCACCTGCGTCCCTTCCCTGTCTGGAGTGTGTCAGCCCTGGCGCAGGACCATGTCTTGTTGGTGCGGCTGATGTGGAAGGGGCGAGCCGCACTCGGATGTGAAAACCCATCTTTGCCACAGCTTGTCACCATGTACTTGTTGGCACAAACACGAGCGGTGTCCAGCGCTTCGGAAGAGAGCTCCTCATGTTCGTCAGACACCACGTGGCCACAGAGGGGACCTCGTCCGCTTTGCCTCCCTCCGCCCCAGGTCAAAGATGAGGACCTGGCATCGGAGACACCTCGACAGAAGCGAGATCGGTCCGGCTTGTTG